>NC_034194.2:32753944-32793944 GCF_002021735.2 Oncorhynchus kisutch | reverse complement strand
TCATTGTCCATTTGGAAGACCCATTTTTAATTCCTGACTGATGTCTTGAGATGTTGCTTCAATGTCTCCCTGTAATTTTCCTGTCTCATGATGCCATCTATTTTGTGAAGTGCACCAGTCCCTTCTGCATCAAAGCTCCCCCACAACATGATGCTGCCACCTACGTGCTTCACGGTTGGGATGGTGTTCTTCGGCTTGCAAGCCTCCCCCTTTTTCCTCCAAACATAATGATGGTCATTATTGCGAAACAGTTCTATTTTTGTTTCATCAGACCAGAGGACATTTCTCCAAAAAGTACGATCTTAGTCCCTATGTGCAGTTGCAAACCGTAGTCTGTCTTTTTGATGGCGGTTTTGGAGCAGTAGCCTCTTCCTTGCTGAGCGGCCATTCAGGTTATGTCGATATAGGACTTGTTTTACTGTGGATATAGACACTTTTGTACCTGTTTCCTCCAGCATTCACAGGGTCCTTTGCTGTTGATCTGGGATTGATTTGCACTTTTCGCAGCAAAGTACCTTCACCTCTAGGAGACAGAACGTGTTTCCTTCCTGAGCGGTATGACAGCTGAGTGGTTCCGTGGTGTTTATACTTGCGTACCATTGTTTGTACAGATTAACGTGGTACCTTCAGGCGTTTGGAAATTGCTCCCAAGGATGAACCAGACTTGTGGAGGTCTACAATGTTTTTCTGAGGTCTTGGCTGAATTCTTTTGATTTTCCCATGATGTCAAGCAAAGAGGCACTGCGTTTGAAGGTAGGCCTTGAAATACATCCACAGGTACACCTCCAATTGACTCAAATTATGTCAATTAGCATATCAGAAGCTTCTAAAGCCATGACATCATTTTCTGGAATTTTCCAAGCTGTTTAAAGGTAGAGTCAACTTAGTGTATGTAAACTTCTGACCCACTGGAATTGTGATACAGTGAATTATAAATGAAATAATCTGTCTGTAAACATTTGTTGGAAAAATTACTTGTGTCATGCACAAAGTAGATGTCCTAACCGACTTGCCAAAACTATCGTTGTTAACAAGAAATTTGTGGAGTGGTTGAAAAACAAGTTTTAATGACTCCAACCTAAGTGTATGTAAACTTACGACTTCAACTGTATGTGTGTATGTTTATGTATGTGTATGTGTGTGTTTGTATATATATATATATACCCTGCCTTGCGAAAGTATTCATCCACTGTCACGCCCTGACCTTAGAGAGCTTTTTATGTCACTATTTTGGTTTGGTCAGGGTGTGATTTGGGTGGGCATTCTATGTTCCTTTTTCTATGTTTTGTATTTCTTTGTTTTGGCCGGGGATGGTTCTCAATCAGGGACAGCTGACTATTGTTGTCTCTGACTATTGTTGTCTCTATTGTTTATTCTCTTTGTTATTTTGTTATAGTGTTTTGACAATAAACCATGAGCACTTACCACTTACTTACTGCGCTTTGGTCCGATTATTCCTCTTCAGACGACGACACCCGTTACACCCACTTGAAAAAGTAGATGTGTCCAAACTTTTGACTGACACTGTATACATATTTACAACAAAAATATATGGGGGATTGGAAATGATGCAGACAATTCCATTGATGGAATCTGCAATCTATCTGCAATATTAAAGCTGATCTACCCCCTAAATAAATACAAATGAAATAATCACAACTACAACAAGTGTACAGTTCAAATTGACAATAAACACACAGATAATACATTTATTTCCTTCGGGTCATGGGGTGAGACAGGGATGCAGCTTGAGCCCCGCCATCTTTAACATATATATCAATGAACATGAGGTGTAAACTGAGCTACACATCCTAACCTTCTGCCAAATGTATGACCATATTAGAGACGCATATTTCCGACAGATCACTCAGATCCACAAAGAATTTGACAACAAATCAAACATTGCAGTGTGAAGTCACAGCAGGAATATTTGTGGCCCATTGCCATGAGAAAGGTCAACCAGTGGAGCACAAACAACATTGTAAATAAAACCTATAGTTGTCTGTTTATTTATTTATTTTCCCTTTCATACTTGAACTACTTTCTCATTGTTACAACACTGTACACAGCCAATAATATGACATGTGAAATGTCTATATTATTTTAAAACTGGCTAATGTCTCCTATGTTTATTTCCCTTTTGTTTATTGTCTATTCTATTTGCTTTGGTATTGTAAGGATATGTTCCCCAGGCCAATTAAACCTTTTGAATATAATTAAATTGAGAAAGAGAGAGATAGACAGACAAACAGATCTCCTTGTGTGGTTTGGAATCCAATATTCAGTGCCCGAACTTATGAAAAAAACACAGGTTTGAAGGAGAGAGATCTTCCTAAGTTTTCTTCAGGAAGACCAGAGTGCACAGGAGAAGTTCAGTGGGTAGAGAAGTTCAGACCTCATGAATCCTGAGCTTAGTCACATCCTGTATGCAGCTCCTCTCTTCTCTCTCTATCTGATTGAGCCATTTTTTCCAGCCCAGACAACCGTTCCCTCTCTCTCTCTCTCTCTCTCTCTCTCTATTTATATATCTCTCTCTTTCTCTCTCACTCTCTCTCTCTCTCACACACACACACACACACACACACACACACACACACACACACACACACACACACACACACACACACACACACACACACACACACACACACACACACACACACACACACACACACACACACACACACAACCCCAGACAGCCTTGCAAACTCAAACCCTCTCAAACCCTCAAATAACATAGCGAACTCCATGACGCTTTCACCACATCTCTCATTCTCTACTCTGCAAATCTCCAGAAAATAATATTTTGTTTTCATTTCTTGTATGATTCATACCAGGTATTTGCATTCCATCTAAGCCTAGAAGAAAAGGGTTCCAAAAGGGTTCTGAGGATGTCTCCATAGGATAACCCTTTTTGGTTCCAGGAAGAAAACATTTTCGGTTCCAAGTAGAATCCTTTTGGGTTCCACGTAGAACCCTCAGTAGAAAGGGTTCTACATGGAACCCAAAAGGGTTCTATCTCCAACTAAAAAGGGCTTTTCATACTGTTCTCCTATGGGGAAATCCGAAGAACCCTTTAAGATTCTATAGAAAACAATTTTTTTCTAGGAGTGTATCGCTATCGCCCTGCTAAATATATTTTATTAAGCTCAACACCACTTTACATACAGAATCATTTTGGTATCTGGTGCAATATGGCCGTCCCGACGGAAAGAGGAATCTGCACCAAAGCCACACACTTTCATTTTATAGCGAGGTATGCTGCCTCATCTCGCTTACTGATTTTCAACAGCTTGCCCAGATGATCTAAAAATCACGCAATACAGTTGCTAACATTATGATGGATTACCTCTCGCTGCACAGTGTAGGCATGCTTTCCTCTCTTCCTGATATAAAGAAGCACACACACAGTCCTCCCAGAAATGGCATCTCAAAGACAGTACTCCCAGAAATGTGTACTGGAGCATCTTCCTCATTATAAATATGGGAATAGTGGCTGGTGGCTGAAGCTGTGGTTGTGATTGAAGGCCCCTGGAGTGTAATGATGGAGGGCAAGAGCCCCGTGGGGATCGAGTGGATCCTCAGCACTTACGTAGTGCTTGTCTTTCATTTGGCCTTGGGAGAGAGAGAGCGAGAGATGGAGAGGCAGAGCCATACAGCGAGGGAAAAGACTAAACAGCAGGAAATGTTTGCCTTAGTGCACACGTCTGTCCAGCTCGATCTCAGGGGTTCCTTCCCCCTGCAATATGCCCCTGTGATATGACAACCCTCTCCCTCCCTTCCCTCCACTCTCTCCTCTCTCCAGGCGGGTTCAGTTCCGGTTCAGAGCAGATTTAATCCTAAGGGGTTCTGTGATCCAGAGGTGCGAGACCTCTCCTGGTTGCTGTTAGTCCTGTTGGGCCTTGTCCTTCTGGAGAGGGTTAAATGCGAGCAGATAGTCTGGGCAGAAAGGCTGAGCATTAATATTTAACAGCCCAATCCAACTCTCATCTCCGCTAGCTGTGAAGGTTGAGGTGCGATTTGCAAAACTCAGAAGATATATTGCAGGTATTCCCAGGGTTTAAACAAACTGGGAAGATGGAAGAGCAACGATACACAGAGAGACCTAAACTAAATGTTAAGTTTTGTATCTGCCCACAGACACCATATAGCAGGCACTGGTTATAACCAGAGTTGTTGCCATACAGACACACCTTAAACCTACGTGCGTGGCTATCAGAGTGAATACTTGATGTACCTAATGGCTCCATACCTGTGTTGCAAAAGTGTTAATTGTGGATCTAAAAATGTAAGAGAACATCAATTTTTCCAGGCAGGACATTCTTGTATTGAAATTAATTTTCTAATGGTGGACTGTTAGTATTGACATTGGGATATCTTCTCTGAAAAACAAAGAATATTGAAACACTTTCTCATTCACTCTCTTGCCTCTTCAAACTAAAGAGACTTACTTGAAAATATGGCTGTGATGCTCTGCTTTACAACCAATGTACCAGCAGTAACTTAACAATTAAACTCAGAATACTGCACAGAGTGGCACTTTCTTAAACATCCAACTTCAAATCAAATCAAAATCAAGTTGTCACATGGGCCAAATATAACAAGTGTAGACTTTACTGTGAAACAAGCCCTTAATCAACAGTGCAGTTCAAGAAAGATAAACATTAGTTTATTGACCAAATAAACTAAAGTAAAGAATAATAAAAAGTAACTCAAAAAATAACAATAACGAGGCTTTATACAGGGGATACCAGTACCGAGTCAATGTGTGAGGGTACAGGTTAGTCGAGGTAATTTGTACATGTAAGTAGGGGTGAAGTGACTATGCATAGATAATTAACAGCAAGTAGAAGCAGTAGCAGCAGTGTACATGTAAGTAGGGGTGAAGTGACTATGCATAGATAATTAACAGCAAGTAGAAGCAGTAGCAGCAGTGTACATGTAAGTAGGGGTGAAGTGACTATGCATAGATAATTAACAGCAAGTAGAAGCAGTAGCAGCAGTGTACATGTAAGTAGGGGTGAAGTGACTATGCATAGATAATTAACAGCAAGTAGAAGCAGTAGCAGCAGTGTACATGTAAGTAGGGGTGAAGTGACTATGCATAGATAATTAACAGCAAGTAGAAGCAGTAGCAGCAGTGTACATGTAAGTAGGGGTGAAGTGACTATGCAGAGATAATTAACAGCAAGTAGAAGCAGTAGCAGCAGTGTACATGTAAGTAGGGGTGAAGTGACTATGCATAGATAATTAACAGCAAGTAGAAGCAGTAGCAGCAGTGTACATGTAAGTAGGGGTGAAGTGACTATGCATAGATAATTAACAGCAAGTAGAAGCAGTAGCAGCAGTGTACATGTAAGTAGGGGTGAAGTGACTATGCATAGATAATTAACAGCAAGTAGAAGCAGTAGCAGCAGTGTACATGTAAGTAGGGGTGAAGTGACTATGCATAGATAATTAACAGCAAGTAGAAGCAGTAGCAGCAGTGTACATGTAAGTAGGGGTGAAGTGACTATGCATAGATAATTAACAGCAAGTAGAAGCAGTAGCAGCAGTGTACATGTAAGTAGGGGTGAAGTGACTATGCAGAGATAATTAACAGCAAGTAGAAGCAGTAGCAGCAGTGTACATGTAAGTAGGGGTGAAGTGACTATGCATAGATAATTAACAGCAAGTAGAAGCAGTAGCAGCAGTGTACATGTAAGTAGGGGTGAAGTGACTATGCAGAGATAATTAACAGCAAGTAGAAGCAGTAGCAGCAGTGTACATGTAAGTAGGGGTGAAGTGACTATGCATAGATAATTAACAGCAAGTAGAAGCAGTAGCAGCAGTGTACATGTAAGTAGGGGTGAAGTGACTATGCAGAGATAATTAACAGCAAGTAGAAGCAGTAGCAGCAGTGTACATGTAAGTAGGGGTGAAGTGACTATGCATAGATAATTAACAGCAAGTAGAAGCAGTAGCAGCAGTGTACATGTAAGTAGGGGTGAAGTGACTATGCATAGATAATTAACAGCAAGTAGAAGCAGTAGCAGCAGTGTACATGTAAGTAGGGGTGAAGTGACTATGCATAGATAATTAACAGCAAGTAGAAGCAGTAGCAGCAGTGTACATGTAAGTAGGGGTGAAGTGACTATGCATAGATAATTAACAGCAAGTAGAAGCAGTAGCAGCAGTGTACATGTAAGTAGGGGTGAAGTGACTATGCATAGATAATTAACAGCAAGTAGAAGCAGTAGCAGCAGTGTACATGTAAGTAGGGGTGAAGTGACTATGCATAGATAATTAACAGCAAGTAGAAGCAGTAGCAGCAGTGTACATGTAAGTAGGGGTGAAGTGACTATGCATAGATAATTAACAGCAAGTAGAAGCAGTAGCAGCAGTGTACATGTAAGTAGGGGTGAAGTGACTATGCATAGATAATTAACAGCAAGTAGAAGCAGTAGCAGCAGTGTACATGTAAGTAGGGGTGAAGTGACTATGCATAGATAATTAACAGCAAGTAGAAGCAGTAGCAGCAGTGTACATGTAAGTAGGGGTGAAGTGACTATGCATAGATAATTAACAGCAAGTAGAAGCAGTAGCAGCAGTGTACATGTAAGTAGGGGTGAAGTGACTATGCATAGATAATTAACAGCAAGTAGAAGCAGTAGCAGCAGTGTACATGTAAGTAGGGGTGAAGTGACTATGCATAGATAATTAACAGCAAGTAGAAGCAGTAGCAGCAGTGTACATGTAAGTAGGGGTGAAGTGACTATGCATAGATAATTAACAGCAAGTAGAAGCAGTAGCAGCAGTGTACATGTAAGTAGGGGTGAAGTGACTATGCATAGATAATTAACAGCAAGTAGAAGCAGTAGCAGCAGTGTACATGTAAGTAGGGGTGAAGTGACTATGCATAGATAATTAACAGCAAGTAGAAGCAGTAGCAGCAGTGTACGTCAATGTAAATAGTCCATTTGATGCCATTTGATGAATTGTTCAGCAGTCTTATGGCCTGGGGGTAGAAGCTGTTAGCAAGCCTTTTGGTCCTAGACTTGGTGCTCCGATTCCACTTGCCGTGCGGTAGCAGAGAGAACAGTCTATGAATTGGGTGACTGGAGTTTCTTCTGACACATCCTAATATATAGGTCCTGGATGGCAGGAAGCTCAGCCCCAGTGATGTACTGGGCCGTACGCACTGCCCTCTGTGGCGCCTTATGGTCAGACGCCAAGCAGTTGCCATACCAGGCGGTGATGCAACCGGTAAGGATGCTCTTGATGGTGCAGCTGTAGAACTTTTTGAGGATCTGGGGACACATGCAAAATCTTTTCAGTCTCCTGAGGGGGAAAAGGTGTTGTCGTGCTCTCTTAACGACTGTCTTGCTGTGTTTGGACCATGATAGTTTGTTGGTAATGTGGACACCAAGGAACTTGAATCTCTCGACCCAGGCCACTACAGCCCCGTCAATGTTAATGGGGGCATGCCATCGGCCTGCCCTTTCCTGTAATCCACGATCAGCTCCTTTGTCTTGATTACATTGAGGGATAGGTTGTTGACCTGGCACCACATTGCCAGGTCTCTGACCTCCTCCAGACAGGCTGTCTCATCGTTGTCAGTGATCAGGCCTACCACTGTTGTTTCATCAGCAAACTTAATGATGGTGTTGGAGTCATGTATGGCCAGTTGTGGGTGAACAGGGAGTATAGGATGGGACCAAGTACACACCCCTGAAGGGCTCCAGTGTTGATGATCAGCATGGCAGAGGTGTTGTTGCCTACCCTTACCACCTGGGGCAGCCCATCAGGAATTCCAGGATCCAGTTGCAGAGGGAGGTGTTTAGTCCCAGGGTCCTTAGCTTAGTGATGAGCTTTGTGGGCCTTATGGTGTTGAACACTGAACTATAGTTAATGAACAGCATTCAGTGTTCCTTTTGTCCAGGTGGGAGGGGGAAGTATGGAGTGTGATTGAGATTGTGTCATCTGTGGATCTGTTTGGGCAGTAAGCGAATTGGAGTGGGTCTAGGGTATCCGTGAGGATGCTGTTGATGTGAGTCATGACCCCAGGACAGCTTGGGCCCCAGGACAGCAACACAATTAGACCCAACCAAATCATGAGAAAACAAAAAGATAATTACTTGACACATTGGAAAGATTTAACAAAAAAACAGAGCAAACTAGAATTCTATTTGGCCCTAAACAGAGAGTACACAGTGGCAGAATACCTGACCACTGTCACTGACTCAAACTTAAGGAAAGCTTTGACTATATACAGACTCAGTGAGCATAGCCTTGCTATTGAGAAAGGCCGCCATAGGCAGACCTGGCTCTCAAGAGAAGACAGGCTATGTGCACACTGTCCAGAAAAAGAGGTGGAAGCTGAGTGGCACTTCCTAACCTCCTGCCAAATGTATGACCATATTAGAGACACATATTTCCCTCAGATTACACAGATCCACAAAGAATTGGAAAACAAACTCGATTTTGATAAATTCTCATATCTACTGGGTGAAATACCACAGTGTGCCTTCACAGCAGCAATATTTGTGACCTGTTGCCATGAGAAAAGGGCAACCAGTGAAGAACAAGCACTATTGTAAATACAACCCATTTTTTTATGTTTTTTTTCCCTTTTGTACTTATTTATTTTTAACCATTTGCACATCGTTACAACACTGTATATATTCATAATACGACATTTGTATTGTCTTTATTCTTCTGGAACTTCTGTGAGTGTAGTGTTTACTGTTCATTTTGATTGTTTATTTCACTTTTGTATATTATCTACTCCACTTGTTTTGGCAATGTTAACATATGTTCCCCATGCCAATAAAGCCCATTGAATTGAATTGGAGAGAGAGAGAGAGAGAAAGAGAGAGAGAGAGAGAGAGAGAGAGAGGCTGTGTTGTGTTAGATTACCCATCAAACCACCCTGCTGGGACCGGAGGATGAGAGCCCAGGGAGCGTCAAGTCAGCTCAACCTTTTACACATACACCACACAGTAGGAGACACACATTGCCATTTTGCACACAGCAGCCCCGTTTTCCTCCACATCACACATCCTTAACTGCTGTGGGAGTTCAATGAAAGAAACTAAGCAGCAAAGCCTGAGAGCCAATGGGTGGACTCTGTAGATACATGGCACTTTAGACTGTCATCAAAACAAGATATTATTGTTGAGGCCTAGCTGGTGAGAACACTTCAAAACCAGAAAATAAACCATTCCCTCTGGCTCCAAGAGAAACAGCCTCATAGCCAAAGCCTCTGTCTGTCTGTATTCTCAGAGTAACATGTGCATTTTACCCCTGCCACTGATTCAGAATCCTCCAGGTCTGTCTGTCTCTCTGTCTGTCTGGCTGCCTGCTTTTCCGTGTCTCTGATGGTCTCCATGTCTGTGGCCTTTCATGCAAAAGCAATTCCATCTCATCTGGGGGTAATAGGCTGCAGCACCTCCTCGAATTCCACAGAGATTAAGATCACCTTGAATTATTAAAGGGATACTTCAGAAATTTGGAAAGGAAGCCCTTTATCTACTTTCCCAGAATCAGAGGAACTCGTGGATACCGTATTTATGTCTCTGCATCCAATATGAAGGAAGTTAGACATAGTTTCACGAGCCAGTGCACTACTTAGCAACTTTCTTCAAACTGCATGAAGAGAAATAAAAATGCTATCCACAAGTTCATTTGACTCTGGGGAAGTTGATAAAAGGCTTTATTGACAAAAATCTGAAGTATCCCTTTAATATTCATGTCAGTGAAGGGAGCCAAGGTGGGACTCTACCCCAGCAGGAGAGAGTGTTTAGAATGTCACTGGGCCAGTGTCAACACACACACAGGCTCACACGCACAGTACTGAGTCCCATATCCTCTGAACACCAAGGCCACCAACTCTCGGGGAAAAAACACAACCACCCACCACCCCGACAGACAGCCAGCCTCTTCTATTTCTTCTCTATAGTGGTTTGTATGTGCCTTCGTGTAATGGCTGCACCTTGCACACACACATACCCTGCCCTTACTAATCAACATGACCCTGGGATTATCATCAGCAGCATGATTTAGGACCACTGATTCTTCTCTTTAGGCCAATTCATTGGGTTTATTCAATATTTCCTCAAGTTTTAGAATGTGGATGTAGAATGGACGTTTACATGGCCACCAGAGTTCTTCTCTCTGGTGGTTATTTACAGCTTGGGTAACTTTGGTTTTCATCACTCAACCAGCAGCGCTGAAATTTATTGCAGAATTCTCCTGACACAGAATATACAGCTTAGGCCAGGTACATAACTGCAAGTAACTACTGGAGGGGGTTTCAAATCCCCAAGCATCAATATATTGTGTGTGTGTTCTGTGTGTGTTCTGTGTGTGTGTGTGTGTGTGTGTGTGTGTGTGTGTGTGTGTGTGTGTGTGTGTGTGTGTGTGTGTGTGTGTGTGTGTGTGTGTGTGTGTGTGTGTGTGTGTGTGTGTGTGTGTGTGTGTGTGTGTGTGTGTGTGTGTGTGTGTGTGTTTACACATGCAAGCAAGCAGGTATCCATGTCCCATTGCATTTATTCTATATAACCTTAAAGTCTCTGCAGTTTTGGTTCCGATATGGAACAGTTGCTCCAAATAATTTAACTACTTCAATTATTTTTCTTTTTATATCAGTTAACAAAAGCTGGACTGCTAAACTAGCTGTACATGTCTTGTTCTCCTTGAGTTACTGTAATATAGCAATTTTGTTTAGTCCATTTAGCATTGATAGTTTGCTATGTTGCTAATACACAGATGCTAATTTACTCTCTCGATAATAGAGCGGGGCGGCAGGCTAGCCTAGTGGTTAGAGCGTTGGCCTAGTAACCGAAGGTTGCAAGTTCATATCCCCCGACCTGACAAGGTACAAATCTGTCGTTCTGCCCCTGAACAGGCAGTTCCTAGGACGTCATTGAAAATAAGAATTTGTTCTTAACTGACTTGCCTAGTTAAATAAAGGTACAATTAAATAGAGCGAATTTTGGGGGAATACGGTTAATTGCGTTCAGTAATGTGGGAAAAAAGCGTACGTGTAAGTATGTACGGCAGGACCAAATCAAAAGATAGGTAGGAGCAAGCCCATGTAATGCTTTGTAGGTTAGCAGTAAAACCTTGAAATCAGCCCTTGCCTTAACAGGAAGCCAGTTTAGGGAGGCTAGCACTGGAGTAATATGATACATTTTTTTGTTTCTAGTCAGGATTCTAGCAGATGTATTTAGCACTAACTGAAGTTTATTTAGTGCTTTATCCGGGTAGCCGGAAAGTAGAGCATTGCAGTAGTCTAACCTAGAAGTAACAAAAGCATGGATTAATTTTTCTGCATCATTTTTGGACAGAAAGTTTCTGATTTTTGCAATGTTACGTAGATGGAAAAAAAGCTGTCCTTGAAACAGTCTTGATATGTTCGTCAAAAGAGAGATCAGGGTCCAGAGTAACGCCGAGGTCCTTCACAGTTTTATTTGAAACGACTTTACAACCATCAAGATTAATTGTCAGATTCAACAGAAGATCTCTTTGTTTCTTGGGACCGAGAACAAGCATCTCTGTTTTGTCCGAGTTTAAAAGTAGAAAGCTTGCAGCAATCCACTTCCTTATGTCTGAAACACAGGCTTCTAATGGGGGCAATTTTGGGGCTTCACCATGTTTCATTGAAATGTACAGCTGTGTGTCATCCACATAGCAGTGAAAGTTAACATTATGTTTTCGAATGACATCCCCAAGAGGTAAAATATATAGTGAAAACAATAGTGGTCCTAAAACGAAACCTTGAGGAACACCAAAATTTACATGTGGATAAATGTGGTGAGACTTGGACATATGAAAGAATTTGACAAATTTCATGAATGAAATGGGGGTGAAAAAAAAATATTTGAAAAAAAACAAACAATACTATTTGATCCCAGATCAGGATTGATTTTATAGCGTATGTGCTGAGATGTGAGGTAGACATGGGGTATTTCAGAGAGAGGATAAAGATGTGGTCAGTATGTTGATAGTCTGCCAGCTCAGAATATCTCTCCGGGGCCAGAGGGTGTACTACAAAGCAGGATCATTGAGTTAGCCAGCTAACATTGATAAGCAACCAGAAGAAAATATTGATTTTATGGAAAATTCAAAAAGCTAAACATAGATAGGTCTTTGTGTTTGTTAAATCAATTTGTCCATGCCCATTTCAACCTTCCCTTTATTTTCAAAATTATGGAGTTAGCCACTTAGCTAGCTAACTCCATAATCCTGCTTTGTAGTATTCCCCTCTGAGGGTCTGTCTCTGTCTCGGGCTGACTCTAACATCCTGACATCATCAGGAAACAGTGGCTTGTTCTCCTCGGGGATATCACATCAACATGAAAGTCCCTGTTTTATCCCGGTGAGGATACTGTGGCTGTGCATCATCTTCATTGTCTAAAATGTTTTATTGTCCTCTGCTTGGCTTGGCTCTGCCCGGTTCAACTTCTATTCTCTCCTCAGGTTAGGGAAAGGAGACAAGAAGAGGTTGACATTTTTTATTCTTGAGATGCCCCTTGCATGCGTCTAGCCTCAACCTATGACTTGTCACTCTATCTTGCCAGGACATAGATGTCATGAGTCACTGTCCCCTGATAATATCAATCCAGCCTTGGTTTTATGGTACCACAGAGTCTCTGTGTCTGCCATGACACATGTCTTGTTAGCAATACAAAGTAGTTGAGGTGTCTAAGACAATGTGCATCTTGACTGTCCTGGACAGAGATGTCAGTGCTGGAGCGTTCCGACTGTGTGTCATAGCAGGGATCACCAACTAGATTCAGCCGCGGCCCAATTTTTTTGTGAGTGGATGGTCGTGGGCCGGAACATAATTACAAATCATTTGTAGACTGCGAAAACAGGTTTTTAGAATTGTTTGCAAATTTATTGAAAATATGCTGCTGGCATACATCTCAAGGATGATCATTGGAAACAGGATGCAAGTGTGATCAATTTCGAATCTCATAGCAAATGGCCTGAATACATAGGTAAATAACGTATTTCTGTTAATTTTCTATAAATTTGCAAACAATTCTAAAACCTGTTTTCGCTTCATTATGGGGCACTGTGTGTGGATTGATGAGGGAAAAATGTATTTAATCCATTTTAGAATAAGGCTGTAATGTAACAAAATGTGGAAAAAGCCAAGGGGTCTGAATACGGTCCAAGTGCACTGTATATATTTTTTGCTTAGAAAACATGGGGGGCCAACAAAAACAACACCTGCTGGACGCCAGTTGGGGAACCCTGGAATATACCTTTGCAGTCACTGAATTCTTGAGCTATCCTGTCAAACATTAATAACAGAGAATGCTGGTGGGAGGTCAAACATGTTAGGTACTTTTCTAGTTGTACCATTCCAGCCATTACAATGAGCCCATCCTCCTATAGCTCCTCCCACCAGCCTCCTCTCACTGACAGTCAGATGATCTGACTCTGACCAGAGGTTTGAGGGAAGTTACTACATGGATAAAGGTTGAAATATCAACAGGACCTGATGAGCAGGTCAAATTGTATCTTCATTTAAGATAAAAGATTAAGGGCAAAGATTATAGTGATTAAAAGCACATGTTTTGTCAGACATGTCTAGCATGACTAGATTGAGGTGACTATCTGTCGTTTTCACCACCATTGAGCTTAATCTGTCTGCCTGAAGTGCTCAGCTCTGTTCTCCTTAAATTGACATTTGCTGAACAGATGCACATTATGGTGGTGGAGGTGGTAATGAATTAAGACAGGATGGTAAAACAGTATGTTCTCACTGCAGGTTAATTGTGCTGATTCTAGCAGAGCGGCCATCTTAGCCCCGGCACCAAGCCCTTAAAGGCGCATTTATTGCAGCTGTATTTTCCAGAACATTAAGTGGTTGCAAATAACGTATATATAACATTTACATAAGTACATTTGGATTTAGGACATTTTTACTAACACATTTTATAATGATCCAACATCTAATCCCGTCTGAAAGTGCTTTTTTTTGTTTATTATTATTCATACAATATGTCCAGTTAGTGTAGTGGCTTATGTTTGAATAATTAGTCCCAAAGCATACACACATTACCATTACCATATACATTCATTTAGTTCATACAATTTATAGAGACTATTTGTTTGTCAAAATGCATTTACACAGTTACACAAAGGGACCTCTCTTGTAGTGTAGTATAAAGGGAAAACTACAGTGATGTATTGCCCTATATCTCACATCAAATCAAATCCAATTGTATTTGTCACATGCACCAAATACAATAGGTCTAAGTAGACCTTACAGTGAAATGCTTACTAACAAGCCCTTAACCAACAATGCTTGAAGAAGTTAATAATTTTTTTTTTTTAAATGTTAAGTAATAAATAGACAAGTATAAAATAGAAATTAACAAATAATTAAACAGCAGCAGTAAAATAACAAGCAAGGCTGTATACAGGGGCTACTGGTACAGAGTCAATGTGGAGGCTATATACAGGGGGTACTGGTATAGAGTCAATGTGGAGGCTATATACAGGGGGTACTGGTATAGAGTCAATGTGGAGGCTATATACAGGGGCTACTGGTACAGAGTCAATGTGGAGGCTATATACAGGGGGTACTGGTACAGAGTCAATGTGGAGGCTATATACAGGGGGTACTGGTATAGAGTCAATGTGGAGGCTATATACAGGGGGTACTGGTACAGAGTCAATGTGGAGGCTATATACAGGGGGTACTGGTATAGAGTCAATGTGGAGGCTATATACAGGGGGTACTGGTATAGAGTCAATGTGGAGGCTATATACAGGGGCTACTGGTACAGAGTCAATGTGGAGGCTATATACAGGGGGTACTGGTATAGAGTCAATGTGGAGGCTATATACAGGGGGTACTGGTATAGAGTCAATGTGGAGGCTATATACAGGGGCTACTGGTACAGAGTCAATGTGGAGGCTATATACAGGGGGTACTGGTATAGAGTCAATGTGGAGGCTATATACAGGGGGTACTGGTATAGAGTCAATGTGGAGGCTATATACAGGGGCTACTGGTACAGAGTCAATGTGGAGGCTATATACAGGGGGTACTGGTATAGAGTCAATGTGGAGGCTATATACAGGGGGTACTGGTATAGAGTCAATGTGGAGGCTGTATACAGGGGGTACTGGTACAGAGTCAATGTGGAGGCTATATACAGGGGCTACTGGTACAGAGTCAATGTGGAGGCTATATACAGGGGGTACTGGTATAGAGTCAATGTGGAGGCTATATACAGGGGGTACTGGTATAGAGTCAATGTGGAGGCTATATACAGGGGGTACTGGTACAGAGTCAATGTGGAGGCTATATACAGGGGCTACTGGTACAGAGTCAATGTGGAGGCTATATACAGGGGGTACTGGTATAGAGTCAATGTGGAGGCTATATACAGGGGGTACTGGTATAGAGTCAATGTGGAGGCTGTATACAGGGGGTACTGGTATAGAGTCAATGTGGAGGCTGTATACAGGGGGTACTGGTATAGAGTCAATGTGGAGGCTGTATACAGGGGGTACTGGTATAGAGTCAATGTGGAGGCTATATACAGGGGGTACTGGTATAGAGTCAATGTGGAGGCTATATACAGGGGGTACTGGTATAGAGTCAATGTGGAGGCTATATACAGGGGCTACTGGTACAGAGTCAATGTGGAGGCTATATACAGGGGCTACTGGTACAGAGTCAATGTGGAGGCTATATACAGGGGCTACTGGTATAGAGTCAATGTGGAGGCTATATACAGGGGGTACTGGTATAGAGTCAATGTGGAGGCTATATACAGGGGGTACTGGTATAGAGTCAATGTGGAGGCTATATACAGGGGCTACTGGTACAGAGTCAATGTGGAGGCTATATACAGGGGGTACTGGTATAGAGTCAATGTGGAGGCTATATACAGGGGGTACTGGTATAGAGTCAATGTGGAGGCTGTATACAGGGGGTACTGGTACAGAGTCAATGTGGAGGCTATATACAGGGGCTACTGGTACAGAGTCAATGTGGAGGCTATATACAGGGGGTACTGGTATAGAGTCAATGTGGAGGCTATATACAGGGGGTACTGGTATAGAGTCAATGTGGAGGCTATATACAGGGGGTACTGGTACAGAGTCAATGTGGAGGCTATATACAGGGGCTACTGGTACAGAGTCAATGTGGAGGCTATATACAGGGGGTACTGGTATAGAGTCAATGTGGAGGCTATATACAGGGGGTACTGGTATAGAGTCAATGTGGAGGCTGTATACAGGGGGTACTGGTATAGAGTCAATGTGGAGGCTGTATACAGGGGGTACTGGTATAGAGTCAATGTGGAGGCTGTATACAGGGGGTACTGGTATAGAGTCAATGTGGAGGCTATATACAGGGGGTACTGGTATAGAGTCAATGTGGAGGCTATATACAGGGGGTACTGGTATAGAGTCAATGTGGAGGCTATATACAGGGGCTACTGGTACAGAGTCAATGTGGAGGCTATATACAGGGGCTACTGGTACAGAGTCAATGTGGAGGCTATATACAGGGGCTACTGGTATAGAGTCAATGTGGAGGCTGTATACAGGGGCTACTGGTACAGAGTCAATGTGGAGGCTATATACAGGGGCTACTGGTACAGAGTCAATGTGGAGGCTATATACAGGGGGTACTGGTATAGAGTCAATGTGGAGGCTATATACAGGGGGTACTGGTATAGAGTCAATGTGGAGGCTATATACAGGGGGTACTGGTATAGAGTCAATGTGGAGGCTATATACAGGGGGTACTGGTATAGAGTCTATGTGGAGGCTGTATACAGGGGCTACTGGTACAGAGTCAATGTGGAGGCTATATACAGGGGCTACTGGTATAGAGTCAATGTGGAGGCTGTATACAGGGGCTACTGGTACAGAGTCAATGTGGAGGCTATATACAGGGGCTACTGGTACAGAGTCAATGTGGAGGCTATATACAGGGGCTACTGGTACAGAGTCAATGTGGAGGCTATATACAGGGGGTACTGGTATAGAGTCAATGTGGAGGCTATATACAGGGGGTACTGGTATAGAGTCAATGTGGAGGCTATATACAGGGGGTACTGGTATAGAGTCAATGTGGAGGCTATATACAGGGGCTACTGGTACAGAGTCAATGTGGAGGCTATATACAGGGGCTACTGGTACAGAGTCAATGTGGAGGCTATATACAGGGGGTACTGGTACAGAGTCAATGTGGAGGCTATATACAGGGGCTACTGGTACAGAGTCAATGTGGAGGCTATATACAGGGGCTACTGGTACAGAGTCAATGTGGAGGCTATATACAGGGGCTACTGGTACAGAGTCAATGTGGAGGCTATATACAGGGGGTACTGGTATAGAGTCAATGTGGAGGCTATATACAGGGGGTACTGGTACAGAGTCAATGTGGAGGCTATATACAGGGGGTACTGGTACAGAGTCAATGTGGAGGCTATATACAGGGGCTACTGGTACAGAGTCAATGTGGAGGCTATATACAGGGGGTACTGGTATAGAGTCAATGTGGAGGCTATATACAGGGGGTACTGGTACAGAGTCAATGTGGAGGCTATATACAGGGGGTACTGGTACAGAGTCAATGTGGAGGCTATATACAGGGGGTACTGGTATAGAGTCAATGTGGAGGCTATATACAGGGGGTACTGGTATAGAGTCAATGTGGAGGCTATATACAGGGGGTACTGGTATAGAGTCAATGTGGAGGCTATATACAGGGGGTACTGGTACAGAGTCAATGTGGAGGCTATATACAGGGGCTACTGGTACAGAGTCAATGTGGAGGCTATATACAGGGGGTACTGGTATAGAGTCAATGTGGAGGCTATATACAGGGGCTACTGGTACAGAGTCAATGTGGAGGCTATATACAGGGGGTACTGGTATAGAGTCAATGTGGAGGCTATATACAGGGGCTACTGGTACAGAGTCAATGTGGAGGCTATATACAGGGGGTACTGGTATAGAGTCAATGTGGAGGCTATATACAGGGGGTACTGGTACAGAGTCAATGTGGAGGCTATATACAGGGGGTACTGGTACAGAGTCAATGTGGAGGCTATATACAGGGGGTACTGGTATAGAGTCAATGTGGAGGCTATATACAGGGGGTACTGGTATAGAGTCAATGTGGAGGCTATATACAGGGGGTACTGGTATAGAGTCAATGTGGAGGCTATATACAGGGGGTACTGGTACAGAGTCAATGTGGAGGCTATATACAGGGGCTACTGGTACAGAGTCAATGTGGAGGCTATATACAGGGGCTACTGGTACAGAGTCAATGTGGAGGCTATATACAGGGGGTACTGGTATAGAGTCAATGTGGAGGCTATATACAGGGGGTACCGGTACAGAGTCAATGTGCAGGGGCACCGGTTAGTTGAGGTAGTTGAAGTAATATGTAGGTGGAATTAAAGTGACTATGCATAGATTTTAAGCTGAGAGTAGCAGCAGCGTAAAAGAGGGGTCTCGGTAGCCCTTGGATTAGCTGTTGAGGAGTCTTATGGCTTGGGGGTAGAAGCTGTTAAGAAGCCTTTTGGACCTCAACTTGGCACTCGGGTACCGCTTGTCGTGCGGCAGCAGGGAGAACAGGGTGACTAGGGTGGCTGGAATCTTTTTTTAGGGCCTTCCTCTTACACCGCCTGATATAGAGGTCCTGGATGGGAAGGAAGCTGGCCCCAGACTGTCTTGGTGTGTTTTTGATTATGATAGTTTGTTGGTGATGTGGACACCAAGGAAGTTGAAGCGCTCAACCTGTTCCACTACAGCCCCGTCGATGACAATGGGGGCATGCTCTACCCTCCTTTTTATGAAGTCCACAATCATCTCCTTTGTCTTGATCACATTGAGGGAGAGGTTGTTGTCCTGGCACCACACGACCAGGTCTCTGACCTCCTCCATATAGGCTGTCTCATCATTGTCGGTGATCAGGCACTTCTGTGACATCTGCAACTTGATGAGTGAACAGGGAGTACAGAAGGGGACTGAGAACACACCCCTGAGGGGAACCCGTGTTGAGGATCAGAGAGGCGAATGTGTTGTTCCCTACCATTACCACCTGGGGACGGCCCGTCAGGAAGTCCAGGATCCAGTTGCGGAGGGAAGTGTTTAGTCCCAGGGTCCTTCGCTTAGTGGTGAGCTATGGTATTGAATGCTGAGATACAGCCAATGTATAGCATTCTCACATAGGTGTTCCTTTTGTCCAGGAGAGAAAGGGCGGTGTGGAGTGCAATAGACATTTCATCATCTGTGGATCTGTTGGGGCGGTATATAAATTGGAGTGGGTCTAGGGTTTCTGGGATAATGGTGTTGATGTGAGCCATGACCAGCCTTTCAAAGCACTTCATGGCTACAGACGTGAGTGCTACTGCTCAGTAGTAATTTAGGAAGGTTACCTTAGTGTTCTTGGGCACAGCGACTATGGTGGTCTGCTTGAAACATGTTCATATTACAGACTCTGTCTAGGATAAGCTGAAAATGTCAGTGAAGACACTTGCCAGTTGGTCAGCACATGCTCAGAGTACACGTCCTGGTAATCCATCAGGCCATGTGGCCTTGTGAATGTTGACGTGTTTAAAAGTCTTACTCACATTGGCTACAGAGAGCGTGATCACAAAGTCGTCCAGAACAGCTGGTGCTCTCATGCATGTGTTACTTACCTCAAAGTGAGCATAGAAGTAATTTAGCTCGTCTTACAATGAGATACTCTACCTCAGGCGAGCAAAACCTCGAGACTTTCTTAGATTTCGTGCACCAGCTGTTGTGACATCATTTATTTAAAAATTCAACAGAGTTAAACCTCCTGATTATTTCTCCCACCTCCCAGAAAAACCATAATGTAAATGCACAGTGATCCTTCTGTGCAATCATCCTAATCCTTCCACAATGATTTCAGACGTGCTCTCTTGTTTGTACATATAGGTTATGGGGCGGCCAGCGAGGTAAGTAACTGATCTTGAAACAGGTATTGGCAGTGGTGGTCAGTCGACTGAATTTGAAACTGAGGGAAAGCCAAATCAGAAATTAAAGTTTTTCAAGTCCAAATATCCTGAAAAATATGATGAATCAAACCCGGGTCAGAGGAGTGAGAAGCAAACTGATCCCGATGGCAATGCCTTAACTAGCAGCGCTGCTTATCCCACCAGTTCAGCATCACCACCGGCACCTCCACTAGGTTTTTGAACATGCCCAAACCAAGGTCCATTTAGCAGCAGCAAGCGTTTCAGATATGGACGTACCAGCAAACATTTTTGTTGATCTTGTGGAACTGGAGGATTTATCTGCGGGGGTAATTGTTCGTAATCTCTTGTCTGCATTAGAGAGTGTACAGTTTAGTTTACTGAGGACTTTCTCTCCAAAACCCTCATTGGAATTACATGTGATGATGCGTCTGTAAACTACCTGAATTGTCACTCAAGCTCCAAAATCGAGACTGCACAATTATTACTGCACACGAGTGTGTTCAGCACAGTGGCAGAGCAGCCAGGCCGACACACAAAACTTAGCCAGAGAAAGATTACGTGAGAATTCTTTCCAAGGCATCAAACGGAATGGTGGAAGACCCAGAGTCCTTAATCAGAGGGAGTTTCTCGCGAGCTTGGTGAGGAACATGGAGGCTAGAATGTTGTCTCAAGGAGGATGGGCATCCCAGATGGACTTAAAGAGCTGGTGATGGCAGTCAACACCGTCCCCCATCTCCAGTGCAGAATGTGAGAGGGGATTTACTCAAATGAATATGATGTGCACCTCAACCCGTGCTTGTCTGCATACCTCCACCATATCAGGGCTACACTTTCTGAACCTTGTTGGCCCACCCCTGACCAAATTCAACCCAGTCCCCTATGCGAGGTCATGGATTGCTAAAGGACACAGATGTGTCACAGACACCAGGAGCAAAACACGAAATAGGGAGGTGAAGACGCAGAAGGAAATGGCCTTGTGGGAGGGTTTGGAAAACTAAGGTAGGATCATACATGATTTTTCCTTTACAAACGTATGTACTGTATACGCGCTTCATACTATCACATAGGCAGGAGGCCTACAAGCATTTCGCTACACTCGCATTAACATCTGCTAACCATGTGTATGTGACAAATAAAATTGGATTTGATTTGATTTGATATATATTATAATATGTGTTCTACATTTATTTCATGTGAAGTATATTCTGATATCAAATCAAATGATTGTGATATGTTTGTTATATTGCTACATTTATGTCTTGAAAAAGTATATGAAATTCGAGACTTGTGCGCCCCACAGCTGAGTATGTGTGCATATGCATATGGAGGGTGCTCTGCAGTGATGCCTTACAAATGTTGCTGTACATTGATGTCTTGAAAATTAGGCTATAATGAATTCAGACTTGTAAGCACCACAGCTATACTAGAGTGGGCATAGTATATGTTTGAGGCCATCGTGAGGCTGACGCGTGACGGTGGCTGTGTGAGAAGCACGCTGGTATCTCTCACATAACTGGAATGAGATTCACTTTCTATGGTCTCTCTACCTCTCTGCTCCAAAAGACTCTCATGAGAGCCTGAACACTCATTTCTCAAGCATTGCACTTAATCATTTATTTAGACTAGGCTGTAGGCCACCAAAATATTTGATCAAATTCCAAACATTGTTTCACAAAAGAGAATGAGAGGTAGGCTTTTGGCATGAGTGCATCGGCCATCACCAGTGAGTGGGCTGCAGCATCATTGGGTGAGTCAGTGAAACTGGAAAGCTTTTCAGAACTAGAATTTCCTCCTGATATTGTACAAAATGTCTCCCCACACCTAGGTCTAGGCTACTGATGGATTCAAGACAAGTTTTTTTTTTATTCATCTCAGATTCTCAGTTTATCAGTGTTAAAGTAGCCTGTCATTTCAATCATTTGTGTTGTATTAACAACGATTCTGCCAAAGTCTCCCGTCATGTAAAATTATGTAGAATTGCTTGAAATGCATTTATAAAAGGCCAACATTTTCCGGGATATTATGCTACTAAAAATGTACCTATGTGTGTCTCCACTCTACGCTCTATGCCATTACGCTAATGTGACGATATGATTGCAATGCTTTATTATAAAGGAGTATTTTTTTCATGCATTCCGGAACCTCAGGACTCCCCAGGTCACCCCCTCTTGTGCTCACTGTTTGATCCGGCTCACCCTGTTTGACAAACTAAGCGCTGGTCTTACCAGTTGTGAAAAGCTAGCTATTCTCTGGTACAACCGGGGATACTTCAGGCTGAGGAGTACGTTTTTTATTTATTTGTGTATGTGTGTGTGAGTGTGTGTGTGTGTGTGTGTGTGTGTGTGTGTGTGTGTGTGTGTGTGTGTGTGTGTGTGTGTGTGTGTGTGTGTGTGTGTGTGTGTGTGTGTGTGTGTGTGTGTGTGTGTGTATGTGTGTGTGTGTGTGTGTCACATCTGACATTGGTCTGAAAAAGCCCACAAAAATTTACCAATCTATAGATTCCCATGGAGGAATTTAGTCATGACAGAAACCCGCACAACCAAGCTACTAAAGAGGTCTCTCAAATGTATTGTCAATACCTTTAATCTTCAATTTTTTCCTATTTCCTCTGTACCAAGTAGATGCAGTACTTGACAGTTCCCAATATACCAGCCTGATCACTAGAAATAGACAGAAGTTTCAGACATTTGAAAAGGTCCTAAGAACATCAATACTCCTTGAAGCCCCCCACAATTAAAAAAATAATAATTGCCCGCCCCTGGGCACAAAGTCATCATGCTCGGAGGCAGAGCACGCTGTTTAGACCACTGCACCATACACCATGAGCTATGAGAATACTTGATGACAGTTGATGAAAACAGCGTGTTGTTTTTAATAGTTTTGTTTGAAGGTTTCCCTAAACCATAGCCCTAACAAAACCACTCAGAGTTAAGGGTTGTTTCTGTTTTAACACTGTAACCATGCAGAATGAATGTGTTAAAAATAGAAGTTCACCATAATACGTCAAATTTTCTTCGGGAAACTATGAGATCTTGTTGGTACTTTAAAAGATTATGTTTGAGATTATTTTTCTTTAGCTGAAAGCACTTAAACACTTTGGATTCGAAGACACACACACACACACACACACACACACACACACACACACACACACACACACACACACACACACACACAGCAATCCCAGGAGATGCAATTAGCTAAATTGACATGCACTTGTCATTTACCATGGTAAAACGATTCATTATATAATAATCATATTTGAAGTATATTGCTCTTGTCATTACCATAGAAGTGTAAATAGTGAAATTGTCATTGAGCTGTCATGGTACTATTTTGATGAGAATATCATACTGGAGGCAGGTATACAATGTGGTTGTTTACACAGAGCCTTCCTTCTCTCTCCTCCATCTCCATTCCTTACATTCACTTAGTGTACAGGATGTAAACTCCATAACTCTCCTCTAAACTATACATTTACAATCACTCTCCTAACATAGAATTATATAAACCCTTCATTCCAATAGCTGCACTCTTCTCCTGGAGGGTAACACGGTCATGGTCAATGCTCCTTCATTCCAACACTGTCTGTGTGCCTGTGTGTGTGCCTGCGTGTGTGTCTGTGTGTGTGTGTCTGTGTCTGTGTGTGTGTGTGTCTTTTCTGTGTCTGTGTGTGTGTCGCTGCCAGTTGAAAAGCTAGCTATTATCTGGTGCAAATGGGGATACTTCAGGCTGAGGAGTAAGTTTCACACATCCTCATGCGCTGCATGTGTGTGTCTGTGTGTGACCATGGTCATGAGGATGGCCACACTGGGTGCATGGGAGATTATGTTGATTCTATTACATTTTCAAAGTCACAACTTAAAGGCCCACTACTGAATTTTAAAAAACACTAAAAGGCAGCCCTGTCACTTGATTTGCCATTTAGCTGAGGGATGGATGGGTGCTGTAGAACTGAATGAGCAAGGTGAATGAAACCCTGGAAACACATCATATATGTATAGATTAGATCTTATAGAACCTGAGAAAGTCTATGTTCTTACCTCAATATGAGATAGATTACCAGAAAGATTCAATAAATATGATCTTCATACATGTTATATATCAACAGCAAGTTACTGTATGTATGAGTGCCATGTTGTTACTCAATGCATGACTAACAAGTATGATATCAATTTTAGATGAGAAAGATAGTTAACCCACATCTTGGAGGATAAACTTGAGAGCAGTTGAAAAAGTAAACGTCCTAAATTCAGACCACAGCACACCTGGAGTCGTATGTATGACCCACTATGTGATGCAGAATTGAGGTCCTGATAAGGTCATACGTGATGACGTGCTCTACGTGATGATGTAATAAAACATGTCACTGGGGACTGTTATCTGTTCCCAGACAGTTCCTGTCTCTGTTGCCCTTTCCTCCCTCGCTCTCTCTCTCGCTCTCTCTCTCTCGCTCTCTCTCTCTCTCTCTCTCTCTCTCTCTCTCTCTCTCTCTCTCTCTCTCTCTCTCTCTCTCTCTCTCTCTCTCTCTCTCTCTCTCTCTCTCTCTCTCTCTCTCTCTCTCTCTCTCTCTCTCTCTCTCCTCTCTCTCTCTCTCTATCTCTGTATTTCTCTCTTTCTTTCCTTCTCTCCCCCTCTCCCTCTCTTTCCCCTTTCTGCCCCCTCTCTCTCTGTTGGTCTGTCTTTCTCTATCTCTATCTATCCCCTTTCTCTCTCCCTCTCGTTCTCCTTCTCACTCCCACTCTCTTCTACCTCTCTCTTTCTCCCTCTCTCTATCCCTTCCTCTCTTTCTCCCCCTTTACATCTTTCTCTCTGTATTTCTTTCTTCCCCCCTCCCCCTCTCTCCCCTCTCTCTCCCCCTCTCTCCCCTCTCTCTCCCCCTCTCTGTCTGCTTTCCCTGTCTGTCTGAATGTCTGTTTGAATCTCTCTCTCTGTCTGTCTGTCTGTCTGTCTGTCTGTCTGTCTGTCTGTCTGTCTGTCTGTCTGTCTGTCTGTCTGTCAAATGCTTTATTGGCATGACAAACATATGTTCACATTGCCAAAGCAAGTGAGGTAGATAATATAAAAAAGTGAAATAAACAATAAAAATGAACAGTAAACATTTAACATACAGACGTTTCAAAAGAATAAAGACATTACAAATGTCATATTATGTATATATACAGTGTTGTAACGATGTACAAATGGTTAATGTACAAAAGGGGAAATAAATAAACATAAATATGGGTTGTATTTACAATGGTGTTTGTTCTTCACTGGTTGACATTTTCTTGTGGCAACAGGTCACAAATATTGCTGCTGTGATGGCACACTGTGGTATTTCACCCAGTAGATATGGGAGTTTATCAAAATTGGGTTTGCTTTCGAATTCTTTGTGGATCTGTGTAATCTGAGGGAAATATGTGTCTCTAATATGGTCATACATTGGGCAGGAGGTTAAGAAAAGCAGCTCAGTTTCCACCTCATTTTGTGGGCAGTGTGCACATAGCCTGTCTTCTCTTGAGAGCCATGTCTGCCTACGGTGGCCTTTCTCAATAGCAAGGCTATGCTCACTGAGTCTGTACATAGTCAAAGCTTTCCTTAAGTTTGGGTCTGTCACAGTGGTCAGGTATTCTGCCGCTGTGTACTCTCTGTTTAGGGCCAAATTGCATTCTAGTTTGCTCTGTTTTTTTGTTAATTGTTTCCAATGTGTCAAGTAATTATCTTTTTGTTTTCTCATGATTTGGTTGGGTCTAATTGCTGTCCTGGGGCTCTGTGGGGTGTGCTTATGTTTGTGAACAGAGCCCCAGGACCAGCTTGCTTATAGGACTCTTCTCCAGGTTCATCTCTCTGTGGGTGATGGCTTTGTTATGGAAGGTTTGGGAATCACTTCCTTTTAGGTGGTTGTAGAATTTAACGTCTCTTTTCTGGATTTTGATCATTAGCGGGTATCGGCCTAATTCTGCGCTGCATGCATTATTTGGTGTTCTACGTTCTTTCTCTCTCGCTCGCTGTCTGGTGTCACACGCCCTGTTTTGTGCAGTCCGGGATGTATCACACTATAAGTGGCCTTTTAGCATGATATACGATCAGCAACATATCATTAAGAGCTCCTCATCTATAATTCACCTACAGGGAGTCCGCTAAGAATAGTAGCTGTTTTATGCCTAGCTACACACACACACACACACACACACACACACACACACACACACACACACACACACACACACACACGCACACACACACACACACACAGACACACACACACACACACACACACACGCACACACACACACACACACACACGCACACACACACACACGCACGCACACACACACACACACACGCACACACACACACACACACACACACGCACACACACACACACACGCACACACGCACACACGCACACACACACACACACACACACACACACACACACACACACACACACACACACACACACACACACACACACACACGTACACACAGACACACATGCACACAATAGGTACACCCTAAGGTAGAACCATTAACTTTGGGTGGTGCGGTGTAGCCTGCATATCTGTTCTCTTTCTTCATCATATTGTAATGGCTGTAGGTCATGTTTCCCTGTCTGTTTAAATGGAAGAGAGGATGGGTGTCCTGTTGAAACTCGTCCTGTTGAGCTTTTCTATTGTGTGCATTTTCTGACTTGTCACTCAGGAAATAAACAGTTAGTCTGAAGGCACAGATTTAGCTTTGGTACCTTGTCACATTGTTTTGTCCTTTGCATTCTCGAGCCAACAGTGTTATCTCTTCTCCAGCCAACAGTGTTATCTCCTCTCCAGCCAACAGTGTTATCTCCTGTCCACATATTTCACGGGATGTGACTGTCAGCAAAAATGTTTCTACAGTACCTAGTAGTGTGTATGAATTACAAACACACACATACACACACATACACACACATACACACACACACACACACACACACACACACACACACACACACACACACACACACACACACACACACACACACACACACAGCCAGACCCCTAGGCCGTACTGTTTTAGTCCACTCAAACAGATCAGCAGGGCATGGCGATCTTCATTAATGTGTTTGGATGAGATGTCATTATAAATATGACACGTCCTTCATTATGTTCAAGGGTTGGGAAAGTCCAAGGGCTTTTCGACAGACAGGCTCGCAGTGGTAGAAAAAAATAGTAGACATTGACAGTGTCTTTGTCAGAGCCGTGGAAAAGGGAGGAGGACCTTGAGCAGCCAACTATTTTTACAAAGCCGAGATGTCCGACGGCTGACCTCTAATGAGAAGCTGCAGCATCTCATCTAAGTGTTGTAACATCCTTCATTTGGCCGAGGAAAAAACATAGTGGAATGACCGGACTGAGTCCTCTCTGTCATCGTTCTGAAATGCCTGAATTACCGCAGCGTGGTCTGCTCATTAACCACACTAAATTATAAAACCAATTACATGGCAAGTTGTCACATTCCAACAGCCCGGGGTCAAAGTGTCAGATTGTTTGAATGCAGATTAGAGAGAGAGCGAGAGAGAGAGAGCGAGAGAGAGAGAGAGAGAGAGAGAGAGAGAGAGAGAGATGCTTGTCCTGAAAATAGATAATAAAATAGTAAAAAAGGGAAAGAAGTAAAGTGCTTAATTAATACCGGGGACATAATGTGACAGTAATGCATTTTGTTCTGGGCTGAAAGCCCAACCACAATTATCTAAGAGTTGGACTTGATTCACTTCTCTCTCTGTCTCTCTCTCACTCCATGCCATGCATTAACAGGTTTTAATGCAGCTCACTTCAACACCAGGGTTAAGGCCAGCTTCCCTTATTGAGAGAGAGAGAGAGAGAGAGAGAGAGAGAGAGAGAGAGAGAGAGAGAGAGAGAGAGAGAGAGAGAGAGAGAGAGAGAGACCCCTGTTGCCATACGAAAAGGGAAACCAGTGGAGCACAAACACCATTTATCTTATTATTATTTGATGTGTTTACTTAGATTGTATTGTCAGTTTCACACAGCCGGTAATGAACCGTGATAAACATCAATACAGATGTTGCACCTTTTACTATCGTGGAACGCTTTGTATGAGTAGCATACCAGAAGCTAGAAATAGTATTAAATACAATCTCTGTCAAGTAAGTTAGAGCATAGCAAACACTGCTGATAATGCCAAGAGTGTGCAAAACTGTCATCAAGGCAAAACATATTTTGATTTGTTGAACACTTTTTTTTGTTGCTACATGATTCCATATGTGTTATTTTATAGTGTTGATGTAGTGTAGATGTATTATTCTACAAAACCCTTGAATGAATAGGTGTGTACCAAGAACTGAAGAGCTTGGGTGCCAGTCTGTTGGTGTTATCATGCCAACTCCTTCACTCATTGTCATGCCAATTCTATAAGGAGTTGGTAAGAGAGTAGAAACAGACTGGCACTCAGGACAGAAGAACCTTGCACCAGGAGCACTGTACTTATCTGTACTAAGGAGTTGTGTTCTGCAGTGTCCAGGCCAGGGCTTACTGTAGTTGGAATTTACCTTCCAGAAATCCCGGCCTCTCTCCTCTGCAGGCTGTCCTTCTTTGATTAATACCACTATAAGGCCAAAGCCCTCTGGGCAACAAGAAACACCATAAATCCAAGACCCATTTTATCATTCGCTTAGTAGCTCCGGAAATACAATTAGCTGCATCTGACTCTTTGTGCATAAAACTGTACATTACCTACTTTTACAACAGGCGATAAATGTCATTAAAATAAAAAGTCCCCTTTGCCCAGGTTGTGTACAAGCTGTTTATTTCCCAAGCCGTGTTTACCGTCTTCACTGTGATACCATAGTGAAACTGTTATTGCTTACACGGTATTCAGGCAATGTGCTTTTGTAATACGCACATAAAGGGCTCATGCAAGTGTTCTATTTACCAAGCTACACATGCCAAAGGTCCATCACTTTCAAAAGAGTGATCACCCAGGCCCTTTCACTGTGTTTTCACTGGTTTATATACTGTATAGATGAATATATTCATGTAATATATGTGTATATATAGTCTAAGAGCGGAGGGTTTCAGTATGGGATGGATCACTGGTTGTATATACTGTATAGATGAATATATTCATGTAATATATGTGTATATATAGTCTAAGAGCGGAGGGTTTCAGTATGGGATGGATCACTGGTTGTATATACTGTATAGATGAATATATTCATGTAATATATGTGTATATATAGTCTAAGAGCGGAGGGTTTCAGTATGGGATGGATCACTGGTTGTATATACTGTATAGATGAATATATTCATGTAATATATGTGTATATATATAGTCTAAGAGCGGAGGGTTTCAGTATGGGATGGATCGCTGTGGTGACAGCAGAAAAAGCAGTGACTATTCTTAACGCCATAAAACTTCTTTCGATACTTTATCATTTCTGACTCTTCTGTATGACTAAAGCTGGCACTGCCTGCCTGGCTCTTGTACCAGTACATTGCTTTCTCTCTCTGGTTGTTTCTCTCTCACCCTCTCTTTATTTCATTACAACAGGGTCATACAGGGGAGAAACAGTAGGAAAAAGACAGGGGCAAAAGAAAGGACGTGCAGTCGGCCTACATTTCTCTTCAGGTTCTGTATGTTTTCACAGAGCCCCTGGTATCCACTCAGCCCTGTCTGCTCCCATCTGAATCCTCATCTTCAGACACACCCGCCATGTGCTTCTGATTAGAGAGGAGCACACATTCCTGAGTTTCTGATTCACTACCACAGTCTTCTGGACACCCTGATTGGCTCCCAGGAGGTCACATGTGCTCCTTGTGAATGACTTCTCTGGGGCTGCATATTCCAGAATCTGTGGGATACCCCCCCCCCCCCCCCCCCCCCCGCCCCTCCGTCCGCCTGTCTGTCCCTGTGATGATGAGGCCTCCCTCCTTCTTGTCCACCCTTCGATCCCTCCCTCCGTCCGTCCGTCAGAACAGCTCCATTGTTAACAGATGGTAATGTAATAACCTGACCCCTGACCTCTTTGTAGCTGATCTGTAACCTCTTCCCCACTAGATGATATGTTAAGTGTGTCTTGGACAACATGTCAACAAACACACAGGAAGCCAATAAGCAGCGGGTGTTGCGGTTCTTTAACCCCGCCGGGCACAGGCCATTAATCAATGTGAAGGCGGAGAAGATGAGGTGTTTGCTGGTGGTCCATTGAAAATGGCTGCTTTCTGCTCATGGTGCTGTGCACTGTGGATAGGTGCCTCACTGTTTTTCCCTTCCCTGCCGCTCTGTCCAGATGCTGCATGGTTTGTATGTATCTACCCTGGAATAGAATGGAGACTGTGTGCCTCAGATGGGAGGAAGCTGAAGTCGGTGAAAAGATAATCCTACATGAGTTTAAGTTTGGTATATCAGTCAGTAGTGAATGAATTGGAGTAGTAGTTGATTAATTAAATGGTGTACTTCTTCCAAGATATTGTAATGTTATGTAACATTTCGTTTTGAAAAACTGTACTAATAACAAATAACAAATGTGAACACATGGAATGATATCTTACATTTTAGAAAGAATAAGTGAACATATCTACCTCAAATGCTCCAGTATCTCATCACATTGTACATGTGGTACTGACACTGACCCTGTATATACCATCCTCTCTGATTTCTTATTCTTCATGTTATTCATTTAAAAACAATGTATTAGTTGTACTATATTGAATATTGAACCCATTGTGTAGATTCTGCAAGTTAATAATTTCCCTGTACCTGTGCATGTGACAATAAACCTATTCATTCAACTTTAAAATAACTAGCTATTATCTCTAACTCTAAACTGTTATTTATTTCTGTGTGATGTTTGCTGAGATGACTCAAACTGCTGAATATAATAAAACACTGTTACCAAGCTAATAATGACAAATACCCAAGAGTTTAATGACGAACAAATACACTGTCGTGCCGCGTATTTACTTTACATTACATTATTTACATGATAATGCCGTGAAGCCAGAGACAAAGCCTAGCGCAAGCAAACAGTGCCAATATAAACACCGGCTTCCAGGGCATTATATACAATGGGTTACTAGCATATTCAAGTAATGATTGACATATTTTCATAAAAAAAGTTATTTTGTTGAATTTATTCATACTATTTCAACCTTCCACAAGATATAGACCCAACACAAATCTAGGGTTGCTATCCAAGCCGGCTGGTTGTTCATTCTATTGGTTCGGATGCCAGAGACACGAACCAGTTGTTCAGTCTTGTTGTTCTTTTTTGCCGTACAGGCTGGCAACGTTCTTATCCCTTGCTTGCTACTTAGCCAACTACGGCTAACTTACAGTCACATCAAAAAGTGCAACCAGAATAACAGCAAAGTAGCTGCATTTGCATTTGTTTAAGCTGTTTTCTAGTGACATTTATTTGGACACATCCATAACAATGAGCTAATGAGGTGCGATATCACCTGGCATAGAAATGTACTCTCTCGTCTGAGGAGCTAGCCAACAACACAGCTAACACAATCACTTCAAACTGAAACAGGAAAGACTGCAAACTAACTGCACTTCATTTCGTTTGACCTTTTTTAAATTGAAATTTATTTATATCCATAAAAATGATGCCAGCTGATATATGAGTTTGACTAGCTGAGAAACGTTGCCTGCCTGTCTGTCTTGTCCCGACTCCCGACACGTTCATTACTATGGGACAGCTGGAGATCGAATTTGAATATTGAAACAATGTTGGAAATGTCGGAGAGACAAACACCAACGTATATACAAATCTCCGCTGTTGGAAACTAAATGTTAGTCTAAAATAAATGTGAGATAATGTCTAGATGCTTTTTATAGTGACGATCAAGTTTACAAATTGCCTGACTGGGCTGATGATCCAGTGGATTGCGCAGTCAGATGGAACAGAGTAAATAGGCATTTCAACATCATAGATTTAGCCGGTGGTAACTTGTGGAATATACACCAGCTGGAATGCAGTTTTAACCAATCAGCATTCAGGATTAGACCCAACCGTTGTATAAATGATATTATATTTCTGGGCAATGCTGTCAGCCCTCACATCATTTGGAATTCTAGGCCGGGGCTTATACTCTACATTTTGACTAGACAAACACACATGCACACACTCGCACACAGCTTGCTACAAGACAGGGCAGGTCCCCAAACCCTCTCCCTCAAGGTCAGAACTCAGGGTTCATGGTGAATACCAAATGTATACCTACCGCATAAAAACCTGTGTGTGCGTGTGTGTTTTGGTTTAGCTATCGTTGTGGGGACCAGAAGCTCTCACAGGGATAGTAAAACAAGGAAAAGTCAGACAAATGGGGACCTTTCACCAGTCCCCACAAGGAAACATTTTATTTTAGTTGAGGGGTTAGGCTTGGAATTAGGGTTTATGGAAAATAGGATTGTGAATGGGAATCAATTGTTAGGTCCCCACAAGAATAGTAAAACAAATGTGTGTGGGTGTGTGTGTGTGTGTGCGTGAGTGCATTTATGTGTGTGTGTGTGTGTGCGGTTGATCAGTTTCATTGTGAATACCAAATGTATAGTGTCCGCATCAAAACCTTTAGGAAGGAGATGAGACGTTCACAACCTTTAGGAAGGAGATGAGACGTTCACAACCTTTAGGAAGGAGATGAGACGTTCACAACCTTTAGGAAGGAGATGAGACGTTCACAACCTTTAGGAAGGAGATGAGACGTTCAAAACCTTTAGGAAGGAGATGAGACGTTCAAAACCTTTAGGAAGGAGATGAGATGTTCACAACCTTTAGGAAGGAGATGAGATGTTCACAACCTTTAGGAAGGAGATGAGACGTTCACAACCTTTAGGAAGGAGATGAGACGTTCAAAACCTTTAGGAAGGAGATGAGACGTTCAAAACCTTTAGGAAGGAGATGAGACGTTCAAAACCTTTAGGAAGGAGATGAGACGTTCACAACCTTTAGGAAGGAGATGAGACGTTCAAAACCTTTAGGAAGGAGATGAGATGTTCACAACCTTTAGGAAGGAGATGAGATGTTCACAACCTTTAGGAAGGAGATGAGACGTTCAAGCGGTGCGTCTCTGGAGAGGCGCTGGCTATAGTAGAAAACAGGTGTTGACTCCTTCAAAGAGAGACTCATAGCATCTTTATTGGTCTAATGGGATTTACAGTGTGATTCCCATTGCTCTTCACTTATAAATAAGAATACAACGTTTTGGGGTTGTTTTATTCAATTAAAGAAGAAAAGGGAAAGTGATTTGTTCAAATTTCATTTTTAAAATATAAAATACAACAACGGTGTTTGCCGACCAGAGAGGAAACATCATCATCTTCATCGTCAAGCAGTAAAGAAAGTACAGCTGCTGAAAACATCCACACGTTTCTTTTCAACCAGGAAAACAATTGTCACTCGCATGAATGTCAACCCCAATTACACGCAATTACAGCATCCAAGAGACACTTAATGTACCTCCAAAAAATATAGTCATGATTCTTGTTCATGCTCCCATTCAGCCAACCTTGACCATTATCTTTCCTCATAACATCATTTTAGAGCTGTGTGTTCTCTCTCTTTTGAGTTAGGGTTAGCATCTCCTCCTCCCCTCTCCTCCTCTCTCCTCTCCTCTCCTCCCCATCTGTTTTGGGTGGTAGCCTGGGGGCCTGTCCTTGTCTTCTCTGTAGGTTTAAGGGGAGATGAGATGGGAGCAGCAATACGTGCTAGCCAGCCCTGATAACGAGCCGAGATGTTGGTCCTTGGACAGACTGATTGAATTTAGGCCCAGACGGAGCCAGACAGTGTGTGTGCGTGCGTGTGTGTGTGTGTGTGTGTGTGTGTGTGTGTGTGTGTGTGTGTGTGTGTGTGTGTGTGTGTGTGTGTGTGTGTGTGTGTGTGTGTGTGTGTGTGTGTGTGTGTGTGTGTGTGTGTGTGTGTGTGTGTGTGTGTGTGTGTGCATGTTTGTTTGCTGGCGCATATCTTCCTGGTACACAATCACATCTCAACTCCACTTGAACTCAAATGCAGATAAACATTTACCAGAAATAAACAGAACAGACAATTCATTGACTTTTTAATTATGCCATCAGGACTGCCGGTCATGCCATCCATTCTAATGAACTGCTCCAAGAGAATACCTATTCAATATTTTGTAAGCTTATTTAGAGTAATTTCATGGAACAGTATCAGTGGTTTTATTCTTTCTGCATGACATTGAGAGTTTGCTGTCTTCAATTAAAATACTTTTTGATCACCGTTGGATAAGAATTACTTGCTGTGAGGAAAAATCTACATGGAAACCGTCAAACCATTCTGAGTAGTATTACATCTTCAGCATCGAGTTGTCTTTTATAACCAATTGGTTTTTGTAATTAAAGACATGCTCCTGTACTTTGGGGACAAAGTTTTTTTTTTTACTTCACTCTTTGGGCTGAATGTGTCAATGTGTAGTTCATACATGCATAATCTATGAGCAGGATTACTGTTTTCCCTTAATTAGCCACGAAATCCCTAGTTTGAATGCGACTGTTTTCTTGAAGCTGTGCAGTCCCAATTTCGCTAAATTTCTCCCTACATGGGTCATCAAGCAAGCAAATCGAGTTCCAGCCAATTACTTTCAGTCCCTCACATTTGAGTGACAGCTAGCAAGAGGCCTGCCCAGCGTTATCCAATGAGGTTGCAGGGTGGGCCCAACGGGGAGAGAGATGGGGTGGTGCACATATGTGTCATATTTAGCTATTTTCAGGGACTACTTTGGCGTGAACGCTACATTCAGAACTACTGGCTAAAGTACAAATGTACCAGATAATCTCTTTAATGTGTGTGTGCTGAATGCTGCAGACACTTCCTCATCCAATTTGGAACTCATGTGGTTAGTTAGACAGTGCTATGTTGAGTTAAACAGACCTTCAGTAAAATTAGCTTCACATAATGAGTGTGTGTGGCATATATGTGTGTGAGAGCATGTGTGAGAGTTTGTGCGAGTGTGTGTGTGGCTTATGAGCTGCACCAAATTCTTCCTTTTTTTCCAGACACTGCACACTTCCACTTCCTCCCTGAGGAGAGATGAGATGAGAAGGGATTAATTAATTTGGTCATGAGTCCACCTTCTGCGTGTGTGTGTGTGTGTGTGTGTCCATCAGTGTGTGTCCATCCATGCGTGCGTGTGTGTGTGTACCTGTCTGTGCGTATCCATGTGCGTATGCGTGTGTGTGTCCAGATGTTTGCGTGGTCATGAGTGTGCTCTCCAGGGAGTGTGTATAGGTGTTTATAAATGTGTGTGTTGGTGTCTGTGTGATTGTTCATGTGTGTCTCACCAGGTGTGGTTACATTCCCCCAGCAGTCACGGGTCTGTGGCATCGCTTTAGGCACGCCACTAACCACCCACTGGGAGAGAAGGCTACTACTCCACCACTGAGAGGCCCCTTCAGCGTGTGCGTGTGCACCTGTGAGTGCGCGCGTGCATGTGTGTGTGTGTGGGTGTGCGCATGTGTGTGCTGTACTGACAGGCCCATACAGGGAACAGGGGTCACCAAAGGGGGCTCTGAGTTTCTGAGGGTCAGTACCGTGCAGAGGGAACCAGTTAGAGGGAGATGAAGTCAACATTTCATTAAATTGTCTGCCTGCTGAGGATCAATCTTCAGGAGGTCAGTCGGTCGTTAGCAGGTTCACAGAGAGTGACAGAAACAGAAGCTAGATAGACCTACAATGGTTGTTGTTGTGGTTGTTCCTTCAAAGTACCATATTTTATTAGAGGTTTTGTCAGATTATTTCAGAAGTGTGTGCTTACTTCTGTCAGTAGATACTTCAGTCCTAGATATAAAATCTCATTCTAGTTCTGTAGCTTCCTTAACCCTACTTATCTTTGCTGGTGTGGAGAACGAGTGGCACAGTAATTGGTTAGATTACGGCAGAAGACACACACGAGTCGGACTCTGATAAGCAGAGACAGATCAAAACAATAACCGTATCCATAACAACATGGAGCCGTCACAGGACGCCTCTGCAGGATTTCAGAGTTTTAGAAGAGTGCCATACAGTTTCATAGTAGACTAAATACTATCCTAAGGGAATACATCAACATGAACGTAACACAACTCTGTCCTATATATATATACTCTGTCTGTATGTCTACCTGTCTGTCTCTTTCTTTCTCTCCCACATCAAAAAATACTACAGTTTTCTATAAAATACTACAGTATTTACCAGATAATGCTGTAGTAAATTGTAGAATACATACTGTACTACACACTGTAGTATCCCTTGATCATGTGTAGTACTTAATATAGAATGTTGAAGTATAATGTAGAATACTAGAGTAAATCCTACAGTATTATCAGCTAAATTATACTACAGTAAAAAAAATATATATAGTAATTACTGTAGCATTTCATTTGCATGAACCCTGCCCATTCCCCTTCCCCATATCCCAATTTTCAAATCAAATTAGATTGGTCACAAACACATATTTAGCATATGTTATTGTGGGGGTAGTGAAATGCTTGCCATTCATAAGTGAGAAATCTACATGACAATATTGTGTTATATTATATTGTGTTCCCTACAGGTTATAGAACAGAGCAGAACATCTGCACTATACATTCAGACCACAGTCCTAATGTACCTACCTACAGATCATGGAAAACCTGTTAATTTAGTATTTCTCCAGGAGTTTCTCAAGGAGAAAACATTCACTTTTAAGTCAAAATAATAAAACCTAAACTCAAGTCAAGACCGAGACCAGAAAAATGCAATTCAAGACCATGACTGTAATTTTGTCAAATCATCACCATAATAAGAGTTAAAAATGTCCAGTATTTCTGTGTTCATATTTCAGAAGAACATTTGGATTCTTTCGACATTCAGAATGGTGAAAGAAAAGGCATGCTGATGGTGAATAGAGCCACTATAAATGTTTACTAACCCCAACATAGTGGGGAACAATGAGGGCCTTTACACTTTCATCGAAAGGCCAAGGATTTATAAAATAATACAAATAATAATACTTAGATTATTATTTTCAATTATGTTCTGATTTAATATATTCAGTTTTTGTTAGAAAGGAAAAAGTTAACACAAGAGAAAAAAGATCCAATCAGAATGTTTCTTTTGTGGTCTCTGGGGAGATAAATCTGACTAGCTAAGTCAGCCGTTGGCTTGGCCATCAGAAGCTTGCTAGAAGGCTTTTGCCATTCAACTGTATTAGGGCACAATTTTGGAGTGACAGTGGTGTCAACCAATCACATTGACTTGTAATGGCCAACAGGTTGAAGGCCAACGGGTCACTGTGCAATAGTGAGCAGTAGTTTTCCCACAGTCTAGCTAGCTTTTGATGTAGGCTAGTTTGCAGCAGCTGCATTAGGTGTTATCAATGAGGATGTTCTTGCTAATTTGTTAGCTTCTCCCTTTTCAAGAATAACTTACAACAAGAAGTTACGTTTCAAATGATAGGAGTGGAAATTTGTTTGTTATTGCATCTCGCATGCTATCTCTTTAAAAATCAATCTCTTTGAAAATAACTTATGTGTGAAACATTGTTGCATTTAATCTTTAGATCACTGGTTACTTTGTGTGTAATAGCTGTACATTTCCATTGGAAAATGCTTAGCCTAACGATTGTGTTTTTGTATTCTTATGATTGGGACCTACTGGCTTATTATGTCCGAGTGAATGGACTGCTGTCTTTCCATGGGCCCTATGCACTGGTGTAGCGGTCCCTGGAGAAGTGGGTCCTGTGTGAAGGAAAGGCTCCCTTGTAAAAAATATAATGTTTTCCTATAGATTTTTCATATGTTCACTCTCAGAATTACACTTTTTGATTAAGAAAAATATTGAAAACAATGTGATGTTCTAAGTCCATAACAATGATAAACTACATAATCAGACCATTTTAAAGGTCTGGGAAAAATAAAAAATAAAATATTTTTGCTGGTTGCAGTTATTTTTCAATGAATGTAAAGAACAGTAATGTTAAGAGTGAAGCAGGAATCCCAGGTTTCAATAGGCCATAAGTGTCACTCCCTGGTCTTAGTATTTTGTGTTTATATATTTATTTGGTCAGGCCAGGGTGTGACATGGGTTTATTTTGTGTTGTGTTTTCGTATTGGGGTTTTAGTAGGCATTGGGATTGTGGCTGAGTCTAGCATAGGCTTGGCTGCCTGAGGCGGTTCTCAATCAGAGTCAGGTGATTCTCGTTGTCTCTGATTGGGAACCATATTTAGGTAGCCTGGGTTTCACTGAGTGTTTTGTGGGTGATTGTTCCTGTCTCAGTGTGTTTGTATTCACCAGATAGGCTGTATAGGTTTTCACGTTCCGTTTCTTGTTTTTGTATTTATCGTGTTTATTCTTTCATTAAACATGTATCGAACTAACTATGCTGCATTTTGGTCCGACTCTCCTTCAACGGAAGAAAGCCGTTACAATAAGATATTTATGTTCCAACAAATGAGTGTAGCCTATATATTCGGCCTGGTGAGGCGCTTTTATGCGCTGACTGAATGGAAGCTGATAATTGTGAGCTTTTTACTCCTCGGGTCTCAGGAAGAAATTATGAGTCAAGACCAAGTAAAAATGTATCAGACTCCGAGACATGACCGAGACACTCAATACGTGGTCTCGAGAGTGGACAACACTGGCATATGGACAAGTGAATATAAAATGTACAAAAACATCTTGTGCTGCCAAGTTCCTTTTTAGTTTTTCGTTCTTAGTTAGTTATTTATGCTTCATGTTTCCTGTGGTCGGCTGTACAAAGCTGGCCAAAAATCTGCCAACAGCATTCTTTGTTGTTCCTCATCTCTGATCACATTACTGGGAATTACATTGTTCCCAAGTTCTGTTGCAAATCTGACTGTCACGCCCTGGCCATAGAGAGGTTTTTATTCTCTATTTTGGTTAGACCAGGGTGTGACTAAGGTGGGCATTCTAGTTTCTTTATTTCTATGTTTTCTATTTCTGTGTGTTTGGCCGGGTGTGGTTCTCAATCAGAGTCCGCTGTCTATCGTTGTCTCTGATTGAGACTCATACTTAGGCAGCTTTTTCCCACCTGTGTTTTGTGGGTTGTTTTCTGTTTTGTGTTTTCACCAGACAGAACTGTTTCATTTTTTCCCACTTTGTTATCTTGTGTCAGTGTTCAGGTTGAATAAATGAACACGTACCACGCCGCACTTTGGTCCTCTTCTTCAGACGAGCGTAACACTGACATGTTTAAGAGAAGTGAGATATAACTCATTCTATATGATATAGTTAAATGTAAATGTTGAAGTATAAAGCCAGGGCTTTGTAGTTTATGTCAAATGTAAATCACGTTTATTGATACAATATCATACACTATGGCTGCGTTTACACAGGCCATTAACTTTTCACTATTTGTTTTTTTAACCAATCACATCAGATTTTTTCACATCAAATATTTTTCTTAGCCGATCTGATTGGTCAATCTTTTTTTGTGTTTAAGACAGAATTGGGCTGCCTTTGTGAATGCAGCCTATTATCTGAATCCAGACAACATGCACCTTCCTCAGAAAAACGTTAATCATGATTGCACTATATTTAGCATCAAAGATGGTGTGTGTAATTGAGCGAAAAAAAATAACATGGTGACAGAGATACAAAGCTTCCTATAAAGAAACTATAATCAAAATCATTTGAGCTCTATACTATAAAGATGTACCATAGTAGGATAAGTTGAACCTCACTGTTCCATTCAATGAAGAACATAGTGGAGAGTGAATTAAGACCAATTAACTCCATTAAACTCCACCCATATGACTCTATTTTGAAGTGTGTTATTCAATCTTATAATTTTCTCATTTACTATAACAGCCGGGAGCTTCAACTGGTGTTACACTTCTTATTCAGTGGGAATCTGAGGCCACGCTATGGGAGCGTTAGGATATCGTACTGCTGAGTTCTCATTATAGTGCAGACTGCCTGCTGCTATTCCCATTATACTTGACAAAACCAAACAATGGCTGATCACGCTGCTCTCTCTGGAAACTGGATTATGTTATTGTGTTTGTGTGTGTGTGTGTGTGTGTGTGTG